>NC_090238.1:38743091-38745591 GCF_024489055.1 Chanodichthys erythropterus | reverse complement strand
TGTAGATTTGAGCAGGAAGTGAGACTGAAATTACTGACGACTCATTTCAGGCAGTTCAGAATCACTTCTTTCTTTTAGGAGACAAAAACTCTATTTATCTTTGAATATTTGATCTTGTGCTGAAAAACTTAAGATAACTAATTTAAATTAGTTTAAAATAAATACAAAAATAAAGCTGAACTAAAAATAAATTAGCCTAAATATTAATATAAAAAACTACTAAAAATTACAAAAGCACATAACAAAATTACTAAACTTAAATGAAAACTGAAAATATACAAATAAAAGCTGATTCAAAATATTAACACTATAACTGTACACTGACACAAACCAGGGTATTAATAGTTAATTATAACTGAAATAAAAGTTCATTAAAACTCCATAGATATATTTAAAAAAAAATAAATAAATACTAAAAACACACAACAAAATTACTAAAACTAACTAAAATGAAAATGAAAAATGAAAATATAAAATAAAAGCCAATGTAAAATATTAATAAGAAGTATAAATAAATAACATTAAAATAACTGACACAAACCATGGTTATTATAGTTAACTAAAAATAAAGCTGGAATAAAAATTAATAAAAAATTCAGACTTTATATATTATTTAAAATGTATATTATATACATGTACATATTTATTAATATAAATATTTATTTATTAACATTTATATTACATATATATTATATATATTTATATCATTATTTTATGTATATATATAGTTATACGTTTATATATATTATTTTTATTTAAAATATGTATTATATACATGAACATATATATATATATATATATATATATATTTCATTTTTCTTTTTAATTTTAGTTAAAGTTTTAGTGCTTTTGTTGTGTTTTAGTATTTTAAAAAGATATATCTATGCAGTTTTTATGAATTTTTATTTCAGTTATAATTAACTATTAATACCCTGGTTTGTGCCAATTTAAAATATTAATAAGAAGTATAAATAAATAACACTAAAATAACTGACACAAACCAGGGTTATTATAGTTATAATAGTTATAAAAATAAAAATTAATAAAAAAATGCATAGACATTTTTTTTTTACATTGTTAAAACAACAATGTTACCAAAACTTTAACAAAAATTAAAATGAAAAATATAAAATTAAAACTAATTCTAAATATTATTAAAAAATATATATAATAATACTCTCTCAATGATCCCACTGACACAAACACACACTACATCCACTCTGCAGTGTTATGGATACTCAGTGGAGGAAAAGAGTGCAGTAAACAGGAAGAGAGGGGTTGCCCTAGTTAACTCGTGTCTTTGGGGTCACACAACTAGTCTACAGTCAGGAAACAGTCCGGCCAAAACAAACATGGCACAAGGAAAAGGCTTTTGTGTAAACGAGCACTGAAGCGAGACATAATGTCATAGTCCAGCATGAGCCAGCCTACTGTACGCTTTCATTGTGCTGCGGACGCCATTGTGATCCTGAAAAACACTCTCATGATCCGACTGCAGACTCACCATCATGTGTTCCTGGTAGAACTGATCTCCAATCAGCTGGAGCTTCTGCCCGATGAGGGTTTCGACGCTGTGCGCAGGCCGTGGCGCGGGCGGATCCATCGGCTGCACGTTCTCCCGCCGCGCGACGTCTGGAGGCTGAGAGCGGCTGGGCGGCGCTAGTAGAAGCAATCCTGCGTTACCTGTTCAGAGAAACCCAGGATAATACACATGACTCATTAGGCACAAAGTCACCATGAAATCAAAACGGACACTTCTTGTATTTTCCTGAAATATTGCATTGTTTATTATAATCCTGAATCAGAATATCTTCTCTGATGATGAGGGTGGGGCAACCTGTCACTCACATGAGATCCACCAATAGCAAACCACAACCATCCAATCAATTCCCACAGACAAAATCAAGCCCCGCCCTACATTTGTTCTTGTTTGCGAAGCATTTCACTCAGATATACGGCACAATAGAGAGGAAAAGACTAGGAAACTTCCCTTTCAGGCCGACTTTAAATGTGAAATGTGTAATTTCTGAACCTCTAGTGGCACCAAATGGAATTGCATGAAAATGATGCAATTTTCCAAACACTTCCACATGTTGAGTCGCTCAAACGAACATATCAGTGTTATAAAAGAGTCACAGTTCGGCAGTTTCGGCAACTGAAAATATATTTTTTAAATAAAGAGACAGCAAAAAAATACACTTTTGGTTTCATGGTTTTTGGAGGGTCGAAAACATTGAACAAATCAGTGATGTTTAATTAGTGCTTTTCACACACAGTCATGTTTTGACTATTTCGTGGATGAAGCTACAACATGCCCCCCTCACACACAGATGACAATATCGATTTCATCTTTATTTTGATGATTCGACATCTTTAAATCTGAAATGTGTAATTTCTGAACCTCTAGTGGCACCAAATGGAATGGCAAAAATGATGTCTGTTTTCGAACAAGTGTTATGAAAGCGTGACATTTGGTGATGCACCAAAATTTCGGCAACTG